>NC_083405.1:2411327-2425065 GCF_020745735.1 Hemiscyllium ocellatum
AGAGAGAGAGAGAGGACGGTTGGGGGCAAGAGTGAGGGGGGCGAGAGAGAGAGGGGGCGAGAGAGAGGGAGGAGGGCGAGAGAGAGAGAGGAGGGGAGCGAGAGAGAGGGAGGAGGGGGGCGAGAGAGAGGGGGGCCGAGAGAGGGTGCGAGAGACGGGGGGCGAGAGAGAAAGCGAGGAGGGGAGGCGAGAGAGGGGGTGCGTGAGGGGGGGTTGAGAGGGGGGAGAGAGAGGGCTGGGGCGAGAGAGAGGGGGGCGAGAGGGTTGGGGCGAGAGAGAGAGGGGGGCGAGAGAGAGAGGGGGGCGAGAGAGAGGCGGGCGAGAGAGAGGCGGGCGAGAGAAGTGGTCTGGGAGTCAGAATTTAGCGAGCTAGGTGGATGGTTGGCAAGCCGGTCTGCAAATGTAGCAAGCCCTCGATTACTGCCAGTGCTGTGTCCAAGTGAAAACAGGACTCTGAGTTTTAAGTAGATGGGAGTGTGACTGGAACGATCGTGCAGCAGGAAGTGCTTCAGATTCCTGAAACATTGGGACTGGTTCTGGGGAAGGCAGCAATTGTACAAGCTGGATGGGCTAATGTGACAGAGCTGGGACTGAATTCCTTATGGAGTCTTTGAGAGGGGTTGAAAATAATTTGGTGTGTGCTTAGGATACAACAAGTAATAGTAGAGGAGACTACCAGGATCCTCAAAATAAGGGGAGATGCAGTTGCAACTAATATACAACAACAAGTTTAACAGTGGAAGATGGAGTAAGAAAGAAAGCCTTGATCTGAGGTTCTCTGCATGGACATGAACACTCGGAGTGTGGGGAGTTCCAGATACAGATTGGTGTGTGGAAATCTGATGAACTGATCACCGAGAACTGGCTCAAGGATGCCAGGACTGGGTGTTTAATATTGTTGAGTAGAAAGGATTCCAAAATGATAGAAGGAAAAGGATGAAGGTAGAAGTATTGGTTTAGATTAGCGTTAGTTAAGGAGTCCAAGAGAAAGAGGATCCGTCCAAGGACAGAATGAATTTGGCTGGAGCTACAGAACAAAAAGTATACAATTACACTGTGAGGTACAGTCTGTCTGCCAGCAACCAAAGAAATGATGGAGAGAATAAATATGCAGGGTCATTTGAGATCAATGACAATACTACAGATTAGTTATACTGAGAAACTTAATGTTTCCAGATATAGAAAGGGATACTGGCGGTGAAGGGTCATGAGGGGCAAGTGTTCCTGGATTACATAGAGGAGAGCTGACTTCAGGAGAATGTATCCAGCCGAAGAGAGCATGTGCTGTTGGACCTTGTCCTTGGGAAAGAGATGTGGCAAGTGGATCCAGTGTCAGTAGAGGATGATTTTGGGGTGTAGTGATCATTTTATTGTAAAGTCCAGGATGGTGGTAGAGAATGAAATGCAATAACTGAGAGTGAGAAACATTAGTTGACTGCGAGCAGCCTTTAATGGGGCAGGAATGAAGCTGGGAAATGTTCAACCAGGCCAGTGAAATGGTAGCTTTAAATAGTGTGAACCAGGTCAGATGGAGCTGTCCTTATGGAGATGGGGCTGCAGTGTGACCACGACAGACCAGAATAATCAAACATTTTCCCCATTTCTAAAGGAGGGATAAAGAGGCCAACACAGTGAAGTAGCATTGTGTATAAAGGATGGGATCAGTATTATTGTAATGCCAATCAATTCACACACTACTCCTCCTGCTCTCACCCCTCATCCCTCATCCCTGCATATTGATCCTATCAGATGTTGGTAACCTTTGAAAACTTCAGAAAATAGCACAGTATAGAGGAGATGACTCTGTCCACTGCCTGCATTAGTCAAGATGTAACGTTGTTGTTTAAAGCCCTAGTTCTGTCTCCCCGGACAGTGAAGGACCTCAGGTGCGGATCCCGGCACCTTTTTAAAATGGTTTGAGAATTTCTGCCTCTATTCCACTTCCATGTGTGACTCCCAGATCCCGACCATAAACTGCGTTATATAACAACTTTCCTCATCACTTCTCTAATATTTCAATTTATTACATTAAATATTCGCCACTGGTAACTGAGCTTTCCAATAGGATCAAGGTTTCTTTCCCATTCTACCCAGGCTCCTGACAATATGTGCACCCCAATCAAATCTTCTCTCAGCATTCTCCGTTCCAATCTTTCCCCAGAACCGCACTTTCACTGTCACAGGGTGGAGAATCTCCTCTGTACCCTCACCAGTCCATTCCATCCTCCCATGTGATGGGGTGGCCAGAACTGCACACAGTCTCCAAGCTGTGACTGAACTCATTATTTAAACAGTTCCAGCATAAACTTCCAGCTCTGAAATTCTGCCCTTTGGCTGACAGAGGAAATTATGCTATTTGCTCCATTAACCAGATTATTGGTGTTTCCAGCTACCTTTATTTATCTGCCCACACTGACCATATTCTCATTTATTGAGTATTCCTTCTATTGTTGATGTTTCCAAATGCCTTGCATTGCACTTCTCCGGGTTATTTGCTCCATTCACCTGGACCCCATAGTTTCTGTTTTTTAAGCAGCCTGCCATGGGATCTCTCATTAAATCCAAGTAAGCCACATGCAGTTACAGGTTAGTGCCTCAAACTGACACAGTCAGATGAGTTACACACGATCTTCCTTGACCAAATCCAGACTGACTGCCCTGGAGTCCCTGGGACCTCCTCAGTGACAATTTATCCACTGTCTCAGAATTCCAGCCGCGACCTATTCAGTCAGTCCCTTGCTCCACATTAAACTAAGCTGCGGTGTTAGCCATTCTCCTGTCCTCTGGCATCATCCCTGCATCCAGGGAGGATTGGATAATGTAGGTAACGATAAGGCAGGGGATTTTCCCCAGCTCTTTTTAACATTGTGGAACATTGTGTTACCCCTTTTTGAGGATTTGAATATCCTGTATAATTCTCCACTCCAAGTTTGTTGCTCCCAATAGTTCATCCCTATTTTGATTCAGACAGACAGAGGCCTAAACCATCTTATGATTTGGTCAAGTCCCATTTTAGTCCAGTTTCATGGAGGGTTTCTCTCCAGAAGGTGAATTGCATTTTCTCATGACACCATCCCCAATCTGCCTCATTAACTGCCCTCCCTGCCCACGTGGTCTTCCTCTCATCTGACACTAACGTGATGATTTTCCCCTTTGTCATAACAATTGCCCTCTGCCTGGATATCCCAGAATGCATCGGCCTCCCTGTTTCCAGGAGCCATCTTTAAAATGTCATTTTACACTTGGATTGTGCATCCGAAACTGGCCTGGACATGGCAGACGGGGTAAAACTGGGGGCCCACTTTGTGGCCAAGCCCCTGGTACTGCTGTATGACATGGTGCATGAGAGAAACATTATCTTCCTCCAGGGCTGGCAGGGGAAGCAATGACACCAGACCCTTCCAGCTTGGTCCGAGGCTGACCCCTGGGTCAGTGAGGTGCCAGCTTTCTGGGTGAATGCCCAGCAGTGTAGGAAGGAAGTCAGTGACCTTCTCCCCTCTACCAGGGTAAGTGCCACCATCTGCAATTTGTGACTTCACCCTCACTCTCTCTGTTACTGCACCCACCTCCTGCCAAGGCTCATGTTCTCCCACCCTCAGTGAATGCAGCACCTTCTCTCAGTCTCTCTGTAATCTCTTCTCTGTCCCTCTGCCCAACTCTGCCTGGTGTCTGTGCTGCCTACTCACTCACTCAGAACACCTCGACACCTTTCCCCCAGCTGTCCTTGCACTAACAGCTGTACCAACTACTTCCATTTCCCTAATCCTTCTTGGTAATTCTCACATTCTGGAAGAAACCATCCCACCCTGGGGCACAAAGAACGAAGAGGGATATGGGGCAGCCTAACATTCAGCTCCTCACCCCCCTCACAGGGGAAGGGTCCTGATCCCAACAAACACGAGAGGCTGACTGACCATGTCCAAGCTCCTGGACTGGAAACTGAGACTCCCCTTGTCTTACTGTGCTGGGCACCGTGATTGACTGTGGACAATGATATCAAGCTTCCTGGATTTGTGTCTGTGCTAAACACCAAGATAACACAGCAGACAGGTGAGCCTGTTAGCTCTGGTTGAGGGGAAACGCTGCTAAAGACAGGGTAAGGCAAGGCAATAATTCTGTGAGCATTCAACTCAGTTCAAAGTGAGTGTGTACAAACATGGAGTGACCAGCCCAGAGGGACAGCCCATGAGCTGGGTGGGTGTTCCTGAGCACAGTATCCTTGCGGCAGCATTGAGTGTGTACAAACACGGAGTGAGCAGCCCAGACGGTAATCATTCAGTGAAAATCTCGCCACTCCCGCGCTCAAATCTTGTCTTAAAGAACAGTCCAGCACAGGAACAGGCCCTTCAGCCCAACAAGCTCACACTGACACATGATGCCCTTCTAAAGTTAAAACAAAAGTTTTTGTTCCGACACCCTCGATGTCATTCTATTCCCTACTTACTCATACTTGTGCCAAGATCCCTCTTAAACCTTGCTGTATTGGCTTCTTCCCCTCTATCAGTGCGTTCCAGGCACTTTCACATACTGTCTCGAACAGCAAGAAAAAATTTACTGATCACATCTGCTGAACTTTCTCCCTTTAACCTAAAACCTATGGTCCTGAGTAATTGATATTTCTACTCTGGGGGAAAAATAGCCTCTAACTGTCCTTCTATCTATGCCTCTGATAATTTTGTAAATATCTATCAGTAGCCTCAGAGCCAATGATGCCCAGGTGTAAACAAACCATGTTTGTTCAATTTCTCCTTCTGGCTAATACCTTCCAAACCGGACAACATGCTGGTAAACCTTTCCATACAGTCTCCAACACTTCAACATCGTTTAGCAACCAGTACTATACACAATATTCTAAATGTACCTCGAACTAAGTTTCTCTACAGCTGCAATATGACCTGCTAATTTTCATACTGAATGCTCCGATGCATGTCTGCAAGTTTACCATCAGTCTTCTTGATCACCCTATCCACCCGCGTTGCCACTTTCAGGGAACGGTGGATCTGTACACCAAGATCCCTTCGGGTGTTGATGTAGTCAGTAGTTTTTACATCCACTTGATACTTCTCTCCTGCATTAGACCTTCCAAAATGCATCAAGTCACAACTGCCCAAATAAAGTTACATCTGTGTTTTCTCTGTCCAAGTCTGTAGCTGGCCTATATCCTGCTGTATTCTCTGGCAATCATCCTCACAATCTGCAACTCCGCCAATCTATTTACAGATCTCCAGCCACAAAAACACTGTTCTACCACTGCTGTCTTCTATGGCTAAGCAGTTCTCTATCCATCTTACTAACTGACCGCTGATCCCATTTCACTTCACCTTCTGTATGAGCCTGCCATAAGGAACCATACCAAAGGCCTTGCTAAGCTCCAAATGGCCAACATCCATCAATTAATTTTGTCACTTCTTCAAAACACTCAATCAAGTTTGTGAGACATGATCTTCCCCACACAATAGTGTTGCCTGTTGCTACTAAGTCAATATTAGAGTACTGTTGGAGCTGCACTCATTCAGACAAGTGATTATTTCATCGTATTCCTGACATGAACGTTGCTGAGTAGATTAGATTCCTTACAGTGTGGAATCAGGCCCTTTGGCCTAACCAGTCCACATCAACCCTGCGAAGAGTAACCCACCCACACCCAATTCCCTCTGACTAAAACACTTAAAAATTAAGTATGGCCAATTCACCTGGCCTGTGAGAGGAAACCCATGCAGACACGGGATGAATCTGCAAACTCTACACAGATGGTCGCCCAAGGCTGGAACGGAATCCAGGACCATGGCGCTCTGAGGTAGCAGTGCTAAACACTGAGCCACTATGCCGCTCTTGATGGCTACCATAGAGTGGGACATATGATGGGCCGTGATGGTTACTGTACAGTGGGAGGGATGTCTGGCTGTGAGTTTGCAGACTGTATGAGCTGTACTGAGTATGATTCTGCTGCGGCTGATGGCCCTTTGCACCTCATAGCTCCATTATCATTAATTATTCAATCTGTTTAAAGTCTGTCCCATTCAGTACTCAAGGGGCTACATATCATGGTAAGGAGGGTCTGCAAAATGTGAAGGTAGCCATTGCCCCCCATTGTGGAGTGAACATTCTTACTGATATTTGAAATGGCGAGGTGTATCTGCAGCAGGCAGATCGGTGACGATGTGGTCAATTATATGTTTCCCTTTTATTGATTCCACAACCGGCCACAGAGCAGTCTAGCAGTCACAGGATCCAGCATCAATGCTGAGCACTATCATTAGACTGGATTCCATACAGTATGGGCACTGGCCCTTCGGCCCAACCAGTCCACACCAACCCTCCGAAGAGCAACACACGCCTCTCTGACTAATGCACTGAACACTATGGGCAGTTTACCATGGCAAATTCATCAGAACTGCACATCTTTGGACTATGGGAGGAAGCCCACGCAGACTGACAGATTGTTTTAAACAGCATATCCCTTCAGCTGTTCACAACAAGCAAGGTACTGCCTGGACCAACCAGCCTGAGCTCACAAAACCCAAAAGACAATGTCCAGCATTGAACAGGTCTAGACAATTTTTTTAATGTTAATTTAGTCATGAAATGTGATTGGGACGGCATTTATTGATGGATAGGGGAATTGAAACAGTGACACTGGCAATATACTTCCCAGTAAGGATTGTGGATGGCTTGGAAAGAATGCGAACATAGTGGGGGTCCCGTGTATCTCCTTCCCTTGTCCTTCTTGATGTTCAGGGTTCAGAGGTTAGTTGTAAGGGGCCTTGGTAAATTTCTGCAGAGCACCGTGTAGATATCAGATATTGCTGCTACTGAGCATCAGTGGATGAGGGGTGAAGCTGCACTCACACAGGCAAATGGAAGTATTTAATCACACACACATTCAACATGTGTCTTAGCAATAGGGGACAGGCTATCGGAAATGTTGAGGTGAGTTATTCCTGCAGAATTTCCCACCCTTGACACATTCTTGTAGCCAATGACTTTATATGCGTCAAAAAGTGGCCCTGGGAAAGCAAAACAGGTCAGGCAGCATCTGCGGTACAGGAGAAGTCAATGTTTTAGCATCAGCCCTTCACAGGAATCGGTCATGAAATCATATGGCCAGTCCAGTTCAGGTTAATGATAATCCCCGCGATATTGCTTGTTGTGTGTTCAGTTGTGGTGGTGGCTTTGAACGTTAGAGGATGTGGTTCAATTTTCCATTGTTAAAGGTAATCGTTGTTTGGCAGATGTGTAATGGAAATGGAATTGTTACTGTTAAGCACACACCTGCATATTTCCAGGTCCTGGGACATTTGGACAGTGATTGCTTCAGTATCTGAGTAAATTACGGATGGTGTTGAACACTGTCCAATGATTGGCAAACATCATCATTTGTGATATTACAGTCATTTATGAAGCAGCTTAAAATTATTGAGCCTAGGGCAGACAGCACTCTTACAACTCACTGATGCTGTCCCACTCTCTGAGCTAGGAAGCTGGCTTCGAGTTCCACCTGCTCCAGTGGTGTCTAACAACATATCTGAATGGAATAATGTTACAGTATCTAACCCAAGAAGCTGAGCGAGGACTTGGTTAGCTCAATCAGTTGGACGGCTGGTTTGTAATGCAGATTAATGCTAACAGTGTGGGTTCAATTTTTCGGTAACTGACAAGGGCTGTGCTACTCAATCTCTCCCTCACTTGAGGCATGATGACTGTCTAATTAAACTACCACCAGTCGTCTCTGTCTAACGAGAGAGCAGCCCATCATCCTGTAGGAGTATGGAGCCTTACTTTTCCATTTCTGATCTACAGGCTTACCCAGCAACCCTGCCTCTGGGGAACTGCGGCGGAGCTGTTCTGGAGCTGAGATGGTTGCTCTCCACCAACCCCAGCCACCTTCCCTTGTAGCAGGTATAACTTCAGTCAGTGCAAACGATTCGTAATTGCTCCAGTTTTGCCATTAATCCTGGATACGACACTTGGTCAAATGCACTTTATGATGATGATAAGTGCAGTCACTGTCGCCTTACCTCTAGAATTCAGCTGTGTGGTCTCTTGTTGGACATCGTTAAACCAAAGCTTCAATGAGCCCAAGGGATGAGAGCCCAAACTGAGCTTCAGTGAACAGGTTGGTGTTGAGGAAGTGCTGCTTCATCCCACTGTGGACGACATCTTCCATCCCTTTATTAATGATAGAGATGAGAGCAATGGGGCAGTCATTGATTTTCTGGTTTGTCTGTGTGTGTACAGGACACACCTGGATAGTTTCCCACATTGACAGGTCGATGCCAGTGCTGTATCCCAGCAGGAACAGCATGAATGGAATGTTATCAGGGCCCACATCCTTTGCATTCCCAATCCCTCCAGCCGTTTGGATTAACTCACTGTGAATCGAATTAGCTGATGACTGCCACCTGGAGTTGACTAAAATAGATCCTCCTATCGATACTTCTGTCTGATCATTGTTGTGACCGTTTCAGCCTGAGCTTTTCTTAGCTGGGCCCTTCCATCACTGAGGAAGATGGTATGTGGGGATCGTCCTCCTCCAGTGAGTTGTTTGATTGACACCACCATTCAACCTGACTGCATGTGACAGGATTGTGGAGATTAGGTCAGATTTGTTGGTTAGATCTGTCTGTCATGAGCTGTTTGTGTTGTTTGGTGAGTATGCGGTCCTGTTTGGTAACGTCACCTCATTGTGAGGTGTAGCTGGTGCTGCTCTTGGCAGGCCCTCCTATATTCTCCATTGAACAAGGGCTTATCCCCTGGCCTGATGGTCAGGGTAAAGTGCAGCATATGCCAGGCAGTGTCAGTGGAAATTGTGCAGGATTTCAATTTCACTGCCGATGACCCGAATCACCTCACACAGGCTAGTGCTGAGTTCTCACATGTGTGCTCGTGTGTGTGTATACACACACACACACACACACACACACACACACACACACACACACACACACACACACTAAAAGTGGGATTTTTTTTCTCCAGAAATACTGTGTGTGGTAATCACTGTTCCCAATGTGGTAATCGATTAATGTCAAGTATGTTTCTCCCTGTCAGTCGTTCCCTCCCCACCCGGTGAAAAACCAGTCTTGCAGCTATGTTCTTTTGGACCCGACCATCTCGATCAGCAATGCTGCTGCTGAGCCCACCCAGTAGACATTCTCCAGCTCATTCACTCTGTCAGTGCGTCCTCCAAGTGTTGCTCAATGTAGAGGGACACTGATTCATCAGCTGAGGGAAGGGAGTCAGCAGGAGGTTTCCGTGTCAGTGTTTGATCTGACACCGTGAGGTTTCATTATGTCACATTGTTGCTTGAGGAGTCTGTAGGACGTCTCTCCTACATCTACCCCTGGTCCCAACATGTTCGGAAGGAGGGATTTCCAGTGCCTGCAGGGCTTTTAATTTTTTTGTCACTATCAATCGAAGGGCCTCTTCTGTGCTGTATGACAGTCACTCTATAGCTCTTGTGATTGGACAGTCCAAGATCTCACTCCTTCAGTTCCACCAAATGCCTTGTCTATTCCACAGATTTCTACAATATTTTCTCTATTAAGACATTGCACATTTCCGTTTTTAAACTATCTATGTTTGTCTCTATCTTTCCCTATCATCTCCTCCAGCCGCTACATGCATTTGTATCTCAGTAACATTCCGTATCACTACAATATTTATCTCATACTCCAGCCCCATCTATCACTGTAAATTCCACCAGCCCCTACACCCCTCCCCATCTCTCTAACCTCCAGATGCTTCACCTTTCTCCATATCCTGTGAATGAATTTAAAAATATCTCACTAACCTATTGTAGCATGCACAGGCCACACTATCTCTGCAATACCACTCGCCTTACTTTCCCATCTCTGTGACATCTCCAGCATTGCTTTCCTATCTCTGTAACATCTCCAGCCTCACTTCCATATCTCCATGACATCTCCAGCGTTGCTTTCCTTCACACCTCAGTGAATTGTTTTATTTTGCATATCTCAGTGATTTGGTTATATATCTGCTCCTGTATTTTCATCTTTCTCTATAAAATATCCCCAGCAGTGTGTCTGTCATCATTTGGACCCTAACCTCGACCCATCATTTGTAGACACGTCCAAGGTATGGTCTCTCCTCACTGCAGTAACTGTTCCTTAATTAATAATGCAACATCACCTCCTCTTTAACACCCTCTCCTGTCCTGCCTATAGCTCCAGTACAAAAGACTATTGAGTTTTAGCCCTGACCTCTCTCAAACATGTCTCTGAGATGGCAAAATGTTCCACCTTCACATGTCAACTCATGCCATTATCACATCAGTCTGTCTGATAATACTGCCAGTATAAACGTAAGCTGGAATCTAACACCTAGAATACTCTGTACCTCAGTTCTTCAATCATTCACTATTTGTTATCAAGCAAAGATTTAACTCTGGGACTGAATAAATATTTGTTGAATTGTAATTTCTTTTAAAAATAAATGTTTTCATCAAGTACAACTTTCCAGAACTGAGCAGTCAGCTCCACATACAATGAGTTTCTGATGTTTAGTTCCCCAGTTAGTGTGCAGAGGGGACAGCCCTCAGTAATAGAGAAAGTAAGGACTGCAGTTGATGGAGATCAGAGTCAAAGTGTGAGGTGTGGGAAAAGCACAGCAGGCCAGGCAGCATCCGACAAGCAGGAGAGTCGATAGTTTGGGCATGTGCTCTTTATCAGGAAGACATTGGTGCATTTTATTTGGATTCCGTGATTCGCAGGACATTGGGCACTGTATTACTCAGGAAGGAAGCACTGCATATAGCACTGAAAATGAAAGCAGTAAATCAATTGGTTGGACAGGGTGTAGACAAGTTGAGGGGAAGTACAGACTGATTGAAGTAAAAACATAAGGATAGATAAATCCTCTGGGCTAGATGGGGCATACACGAGGTTACTCCAGAAAGTGATGAACGAGATTGATGTGCCTTTGGTGATGATCTTTGTGTCTTCACTGTCCACTAGAGTAGTAGCAGATGATTGGAGGATGGCAAATGTTATTCTTTTGTTCTGGGAAGGGAATAGGGATGATAGAATAGTCAGTCTTACATCAGTGGTAGGCAAAGTATTGAAGACAATTCTGAGACACAGGATTTACAATTATTTAGGAAATGATAGTTTGATTAAAGATGGTCAGCATGGCTTTGTGAGGAACAGGTCATTCCTCACAAACCTTATTGAAT
The DNA here is from genome assembly GCF_020745735.1 of Hemiscyllium ocellatum. Taxonomy (NCBI): domain Eukaryota; kingdom Metazoa; phylum Chordata; class Chondrichthyes; order Orectolobiformes; family Hemiscylliidae; genus Hemiscyllium; species Hemiscyllium ocellatum. Next base: position 2,422,522 of record NC_083405.1, read on the forward strand.
TCTTTGAAGGCGTGAAAAAAACTTGTTGATGAAGGTAGACCAGTAGATGTGGTGAACCCGAATTTCAGAAAGGTGTTTGATAAGGTTCCCCATTGTAGGCTCATTCAGAAGATAAGGAAGTATGGGATGCAGAGAAATGTGGCTGTCTGGATATGGACTTGGCTGGCCCATAGAAGACAGAAGATGGTAGCAGATGGAAAGTATTCAGCCTGGAGCTCAGTGACCAGTGGTGTTCCACGGGGATTGGCTCTGGGGCCCATGCTCTTTGTGATTGTTATCAATGACTTTGATGAGGAAGTAGAATGGTGGGTTAAGTTTGATGATGACATGAAGGTTGATGGAGTTGTGGATAGTGAGGAGGACTGTCGTAGGTTGCAACAGAACATTGACAGAATGCAAAGCTGGACTGATAAGTGGCAGATAGAGTTCAACCTTAAAAAGTGTGAAGTGATTTATTTTGGAATATTGCGTTTGCATACAGAATATAGGATTAAAGGCAGAATTCTTGGCAATGGCGGGAGGAACAGAGGGACATAGGGGTCCATGTCCATAGATCCCGCAAGTTTGCCACCCAAGATGACAGGGTTGTTAAGAAGGTGTATGGTATGTTGTCTTTCATTATCGGGGGATTGAGTTTAAGAATACCGAGAGTAATGCTTACCTCTATAAAGCTATAGTTCAACAATGCTTGGAATATTGTGTTCAGTTCTGGTTGCCTCATTATAGGAAACATGTGGAAGCCTCAGAGAGTGTGCAGAGGAGATTTATCAGGATGCTTCCAGGACTGAAGGACACATCTTAGTATGAAAATTAGAGTGAGCTAGGGCTTTTCTCCCTGGAGCGAAGAAGAATGACAGCTGACTTGATAGAGGTGTACAAGATGTTGAGAGACAAAGATTGGATAGCAAGAGTCTGTTCAACAAGGGGAACAATTTTAAAATGATTGGAGGAAGATTTAGGGGAGATGTCAGTGGTAGGTTCTTTACACAGAGAGTGATGGGAGTGGAATGCACCGCCAGCGGTGGTAGTAGAGTCAGACACATTATGAATATTTAAGAAGACTATTGGCTAGGCACATGGAAGTTAGTACATTGAAGGATATGTAGATTAGTCTGATCTTAGAGGAGGATAAAATGCCGGCAAAATATTGAGGGCTGAAGGACTCTGACTGTGCTGCGCTGTTCTATGTTCCAGGTTTCATCCACCTTGTGGATTCTCATCAATTGGGGAATGTGTGAGGGAGTAAGGTGTGTGAGGTCAGGATGCTGGGAGGGGCGTAGACCAAGACTTTCAGTTGTGGTTGTGTATGGTTCCTGTCACCTGAGTGTGAGCACAACATGTGCGGTTCCCTAGACCAACCAAAATCCACCAAGTTGAGTTACTAAAGTGATTTTTGGCTTGCTGTTTGCTCCTGCTTGCTTTAGATACATTCTGTTGGGTGACTCATATATTAATATCTGACCATCCACAGACAGGTACAATTTTTTTTTGATACTGGCGAATGTGAAGGTACATTTATTGGATACAATGTCAGAGGGTCATTGTGAGACACACGATACTGCAGAAGACTATCAAAGTGTGAATGTTTTCAACCACTGTCTGGTCTAGGGTGCAGGTGAATGGTGTCCTGGGGGCATGCCAGATGTCATCACCACAAGTAACTTGTGCGGTTTGATTCTGACCCACCATGTCCATAAATTTGCTCTCTGGGCCAGGCTCTGACTGAAGATGAAACACCTGGCTCCTGTTCAGTCATTGGTATCTAATTTAGACAACATTTGTACCTGCAGTGACAGCAATGATAGCCTGTTGGCTAGTTTCCTCCTGCTCAAAGTGGATTCCAAATTCCCAGGTTGGAAACTCTCTGGACAGATTCAGGAGCAGGCCAATGTCTCACTCAGTGCTACAGGCGGCTGTGAGGTCCAGTAGCACTGTACCCGAATTCAGGCCTTTTGGAATCCATTTTAATATCGGTCATGATGCAAAGTGATGGGCTTACTGACCTGAACATTAATCAGGCGTTTACCATGTTGTGAACTGGGCAATAATGAGATATGAGCTACACTTATTCAACTGAACAATATCTGCATCATCTCTGAAAACAATGGATTCGATATTTATGCAAGTAAAATATAAATACCGAAGAACCTTTTATGATACAAAAGTAAAGAATGCACATTTTGTTTTGTACAAAAAAAATGTTGTCTGACTATTTTGCTGATCACAATTACACATTGAACCTCAGTATTCAAATACATACATTGTCGCTCTATCATTTGCAAAATGGTTGACCTCTGACTGATTGGTTCACTGAATATGCAATGATTGAACAATCAAAAAGACTTATAACTCTTACACAATTAAATATAATCAATTAATTTAATTTCTCACTTGAAATGTGTGAGCTTCAGCTACTTGCCAACAATTCTATTAGTTTTAAAATAATGATGGAAAAGGATAGACTAGATCAAAAAGTAGAAGTTCTAAATTGGAGAAAGGCCAATTTTGACGGTATGAGGCAAGAACTTTCAAAAACTGATCGGG